>NW_026859093.1:0-31582 GCF_026571515.1 Ruditapes philippinarum | reverse complement strand
AAAATAATCCCTTTTAAGATTTTAGAATATTGGTGAAACCCAAAAAGTGCTGGACTAACATAAAAAATGAGGATTCTCTGTGCGGACAGATTCTAAAACTGTATCGATACCTGAAAAAGCTTATGTACATTTATGCATGATTATGAAAAATATAGTGTCAAATAAACTTAAATCTAAAGGAAGAGTACTTACTTTAAAAAAAAATGAATTGGAACTCCTGTAACTCTCGCCATCTTTACTCTGAACGGAAAAGGCCCTAAGCGCATGCTCAAGCGTCGTGTCAGACTTGACATCGTGACGTCACAACTGTGCAGATGAAATTGTGAATTCGTGAATTCATGAATTCACGAATTCATAATTTCACGATTTCACTTTAAAAAAATGAAATCGTGAATTCATGAATTCACGAATTCACGATTTCATTATTTCATTTATTCAGGTTTTTTAAGAGAAATAGTGAAATTATGAAATCGCGAATTCATAAATTCGCTATTGCATTATTTCACGATTTCACTTTAAAAAATGAAATCGTGAATTCGTGAATTCATGATTTCACGATTTCATTATTTCATTTATTCAGGTTTTTAAAAGAAATCGTGAAATTATGAAATTATGAATTCATGAATTCACGATTTAAAAATTCAACATTTCACTCTAAAAGTAATGAAATTTAAAATCTTGAAATCATGAATTCGTGAACGTGAAATGTCACCACCGGTCTTTCGTAAAATCGCCTTTGGTTTTCCATTATTTATTTTGCGGACCGATTATCACCTTCCAGCCCTCTCCTGTCATGTATTAACCTCTTAATCAAGCCGAAATCATTTGTCAAAATGTTGCTTGTTTTCGGTAGCTTTTTTCGTGATTTTCTCTCTCTGCTAAAATACTTTGGTTTAAATTCGAAACTAGCCAGAAACAGGAGTGTGTCTAATGACGCCCTTTATACATCACCTATGAATCCGCGCGTAAAAAATAACAAATAGATTAACTTACAGTGCGTTTACAATGGTACAGTCCAGACCTTTCATCAAGACAGCGACATGAGTAGTTACAACCATCATTCCAGGAGGCCCCTTCTTGATACATCTGATTCTTGTAGAAACATCCTGATATTCCTAAAATATTGATAATGTATATTTACATACAAAGTTTTTGTTTGCCATAAAAAAATAATTTCGATTGATTCGAGACTATACAGGAATATATATAAAACTCATATAAAACTAACCTGCTTGGTTCGTGTTGTGAATTTA
Organism: Ruditapes philippinarum; assembly: GCF_026571515.1. Classification (NCBI taxonomy): domain Eukaryota; kingdom Metazoa; phylum Mollusca; class Bivalvia; order Venerida; family Veneridae; genus Ruditapes; species Ruditapes philippinarum. Next base: position 30,329 of record NW_026859093.1, on the reverse strand, counting down.
CCCTTTTTTTTTTACATTTTTAACAATTTTAACAATATAGGTCGAGATGGTTAAAAGTAATATGCAAGAAAATGTATTGATTTTTGATTAATGATAATTAATAACTAAAAGAGAAAATTCCCGTACGCTTAGAAATGATGAGGAAAATGATTTTTTATAGATAGTACCTATATATTTGTATGTGTCCTGCAGTTGTACTGACTCTATAGATTTTTAGCTTTGAGTAGAATTAAATAACGTTCAATGCATATAATGATGAACTGAATTTTTTGCATGAAATTTTACTTAAAATGAAATTCAAACATAAGCATACTATATAAGTTTTACCATGAAACATATCCAAACTTTCGTGTCCAACGCTTCTTGTTCCAGTACCTATAATGATGAACTGAATTTTTTGCATGAAATTTTACTTAAAATGAAATTCAAACATAAGCATACTATATAAGTTTTACCATGAAACATATCCAAACTTTCGTGTCCAACGCTTCTTGTTCCAGTACCTACATGACCTAAGGAATCTGTAGAAGGTAAAATTATACATTGCTTTAATATAAACAGGTGAGGTTTGGCGACAAACGCATTTATTTGGATAAATTGTTTAAACTCGAGTACATCGGAAAATTCCACGTATTGCTATATAACGTTTACAAAAAATATAACTAGATGCAACTGTATGAACACTAAGGAACTCTTTTAACTCCAGTTTAACTCCAGTATTTGTTACCTGTCATAAAGCGGGGAATTTGAATTAATTAATTCACTTTTAATATACAAAAACATTGTTGTTTATCCTATAAATACTCAGGGAGCGGACTAGTATTTCAGTGTCGTTTTTATTTGTTTTGGTCGTCAGACCAAACAAATAATGGTAGCGAAATTTTAAACTCTAATGCTGTTAATTGCAAGTGCCGAAAGTAGTCCGCTTTTTTGAAGCGGTTACTTCCCTTTATATGTAACACTTAGGCCGAAACATTTAGGGGAGATCACTGCGTAAATATGGTCACATGACAGGCGGATTAATTTTCAAGCAAAATAATTCCCGAAAAGTCGAAGATTTCTAATATTGTTTTATTCTTTATAGATATACATGCTTATAGTATGCGCCATGATTATTTAAACAACAGTTAGCGTCGTTACAAACCATAACTAGAATAATATGTTGTTTTTTTCAGGCCGTTAACATGTAAATCCACCGTGGCCGAGGGTTTGCGCGCTCGCTTAGGAAGCGAGAGGTCTGGAGGTCAATTCCTAGTTAAGGCAACTCATTTTTTTTCAAATTGTTTAAGTCAAATAAACATTGGATCGAATATCAGTGTTGCAATAAGTCTTATAGCCAATCTACTACAATTAAAACGCTGGAAAACATTGGTGGCACTATACAAAAACAAATTGTTTTATAATCTCACAACCTTAACCTTTCTGACATTCTGAGACCCAAACAAATTCAGCGCCTTCTGTGCTTTGATTAATGTTAGCTGGCACTCACTTAATTTTGGTACGCAGTTATAACTTATTTTCTAATATGTTTGACTTTGAACTTTTGATTATAAATAAATGTTGAACTTACTGTAAATGCACTATTTAAGTAAAGAACAATAATTAAACTGAATGACAATTGAATAAACACTGTTGACTTATTGTGTTTGAGTTTATTCAGATAACCAGGTTACACAATACAATCGCTTGTTTCCATGTGACTGTTACAATACTGCAGGTTTTTCATTGGAAATCGTGAAGATTGTATGATATATATATATACACGACTGCTGTCAATTTCTGAAGTTATGAAGTTATAAATTCCGTTGTCAGATGTAACAGTAAAATGCATTTGTAATGGAGATATCTGCTATTTTATCCGGCAGTAACGGTTGTTTGCCATATTTGTTTGTTTCTTTGATTGGGTTTTACGTCACATCGGCACAGTACAAGGGGCAGGACGTGAAGTGGTTGCACACTTGGTTCAAGCGAGCGAATTGGTTGCAAACTTGACAAAATGGCGAAAACGGCGTGAATTTTTGAAACGGGTGAACGAGTTTTTGCCAGGCAAGTGGGTTTCTTTGTTATTTTGAAGTTCATTAGTATGTCTATTCCATAATGCAATATATATGCCACACTCGGTTAAAGGTTTCAGCATCCTAGATTCTGTTTTGACGAAGTTATTGAAGATATAAACTGATCATGTAGATTTTTTGAAATTTGACATATGACTGTTCTGGCCGGGTTTTCTCCTAATTTATTTAAATTTGGAAGTTTTAAACTGCATTTAACAATAACAAAATATGTTTTTGTCAATGCTGTACAAACGGTTTAGTTCGCAAGTCCGAAGATAACGTTCAATACACAAAAATATCTTGTTCAAGCACATTTTGGTTGCAGACTTATACTTCAAGCATTTTTGGTTGCAAACTTTTGTGTCAATAATGTGGCATGCATATTTTTAGCGAGGAATAACTTATCATTTTTTTTTTAAATAATTAGCAATATTATGGCAATTATACCGGTTCATCTAATAAGAAATATATATAAAAAATGTGCATGCGTGCAGATATATCCTAACACAGGGTCTTTCAAATAGATATATAACACAATACAATGTATGCTAAATTAAAGTTCAGTTGTGTTTATCTTCATCAATTTTTCTCCTCGATATACTCCTTTTCTTTTTACAAAGTCTTAGGACTTTTTTTATATCTTTGCATGACTAACTGTAAAGGAAAAGAAGAAAAAATAGCAACAAACGACATTTGAAATAAAATTGATTATATAGTATATAAAAACTATATTAACATTGACACAAGGGCATTATTCACATATGTTTCTTTAAATTGTTCCTTATTATTGACCAATCGAAAAATTTTCCAAATTCCTTAACTCGAACAATGACTTTAAGTAGTTTTGTCACATAACAGTTAATGTAAATAACCAATCGTATATCATTTATATTATGATCTAATAATCAAAATCATCTTTAGAATACCAATGGACATATGATGTACATCAAATCCGAAATATTGTAAACAAGCATGTACGTCATTTTAACTTTTGGTTTGTAAAAACATTTTAAGTACATGTCTAAAGCAACTGCTGATCTTTACATACGAAACAAACAAATTAAAATTTCTTGTGGTTTTGAAAAACTTTGGAAATTTGGCCGAATAACATCGTATGTGTGCACATGTCCTTATGTTTATGATGAACATAATTCACTTAAATAAACAGTACTCTCACATGTATACGTTTGTTTTGTATGTAGTTTTCATTTGCATTTTACATATGATGACATATTTTAGAATTGAAGTATCAATAAATATTTTTCTATATGCTATTATTTTGTTTGCAGGCTTTTACTGATGATTATAGTATTGAACTGAGAACCATGTAATTTGAAACATAAAGTGCATAATTGTTGTAAAAGAAGAAAGTATAAATAACATTTATAACAAAAAGAAGTAACAGAACATAAATGTCAATAATTGCCATTGAAAATAGGTTAATAGATATAACGTTCTACACTCCTTTTGCAAAGTTTTACTATGGATTTCAATAGAATAAGAATAAGTTTGCAACCAAAAATGCTTGAAGTATAAGTCTGCAACCAAAATGTGCTTGAACAAGATATTTTTGTGTATTGAACGTAATCTTCGGTCTTGCGAACTAAACCGTTTGTACAGCATTGACAGAAACATATTTTGTTATTGTTAAATGCAGTTCAAAACTTCCAAATTTGAATAAATTAGGAGAAAAACCGGCCAGAACAGTCATATGTCAAATTTCAAAATATCTACATGATCAGTTTATATCTTCAATAACTTCGTCAAAACAGAATCTAGGATGCTGAAACCTTTAACCGAGTGTGGCATATATATTGCATTATGGAATAGACATACTAATGAACTTCAAAATAACAAAGAAACCCACTTGCCTGGCAAAAACTCGTTCACCCGTTTCAAAAAATCACGCCGTTTTCGCCATTTTGTCAAGTTTGCAACCAATTCGCTCGCTTGAACCAAGTGTGCAACCACTTCACGTCCTGCCCCTTGCAGTATAGGTCATATCGCGACGCTCCAGCTTTACTGGTGGAGGAAGACGTCATGTGCCCTTCCATGCATAATTCAGGCACGAACGGGCACCTGAGTAGAACCACCGACGTTCCGTAAGCAAGATGTTTGCCATATAACCCTCTCGGTACGTTACAACCGTTTATACTGAGACATATAACATGTCGGACATTTTTAACTATAAATAATGATATAATTTACACGTATTTCCTATTAGTTTTACACTTTGTGAATATATAACGCACACACTTTCTGTTTTTGCACCACGTGACGCTTCCAAAAGGCATTGTTGAATCCAATGTTATCAATATTGTACGCAAGATAACCACATAAATTTACGCTATAATCTATGTAACGTGTTATCGCGCTATTTGACGTCAGCTTCACTTCTGACGTATGTTGTTTTTGTTTGTTTATATTACTAATTGAAAATTGAATCTAAAAAAGTAATAAAGATCGGCCCCTACAAAAAATTTGCCTTTTTTTAATTTTTCTTTTCCAAAATATTTCAAATTTGTACAAAACACTTTAAAATTTAAAAGGTGTTTTTTCCCATTGTAAAATACCCATATTGAGGGTTTTTGTTTTAAAACTTTATGTTCAATAAATTGTCAAAAAAATTTTTTCAAAATTGCCCCAACAAGTAATTCAGACTGGTTTGGAAACAAGTAAAAAATACTTTATAATTTCCCCTTCTCCAGAAAAAATAATTTTAAAGATAAAGATACAAAAATGTTGCGGTTAGATGTAAGCTCTTTGAATGTACAACAAAGAATAAGAGAATAATTGATTGTTGAATTATCACTATAGAAAAACTAAGGTAGATTATGGTGAAATGCTAAAAGAAAGGAAGAATGTAAGGAAAGGTATATAGAGAATAATAGGTTGGTGCCGTGGATGTAGAAAGTTTATCTGGCGAGGCGGAGGAATTTATTGGGTGAGCCGAAGGCGAACCCAATAAATTCCGGAGCAGAGCCAGATAAACTTTCTCCATCCACGGCACCAATCTATTATTCTATTTATCCTGTCACCGTTTTTTTAAAGAATTTTATTAGGCAAACAACCTTTAATTATAGAGTGAAATAAAATAAACAAACAAAGTTTTATCAACGTTTCAAAAACTTGTTATTCTACACACAGAAGATTTAACGACAGTTTTTATATTTTTTCTTGAAAAGTAGTCCGGCAAACATGCATACCACGTGATCAAGTGCCGTAGATCAGTAAAAATATACGGCACCTTGTTATCGGGCCGAAATTGATACAAGTGACAGGATAAGATTGAATATATATATCGGAGTTTAATAATTAAGATTAACATGTAAGGAAATATGAGCGTACGGAAAGACCAAGTTTATTCACACTGATAGTAATTCTTACAAAAAGCGCTTCGATTGTGTAATAAATTTTTGGACATTCTGAAAGAGGGTTTTGTTTTCATCAGAAGAGAGATGTTCGTTGCCGTAAAGAAGATTATTTATTGTAGCCGGACAATTTAAATTTGTGAGAAATCTTTCGCGTATATTTCTGTATTTGGCACATTGCAATAAGAAGTGAGATACAGTTTCTCTCATTCCGCATGTGCATGTTGGACTTTCCACAATAGACCTTCTGAACAGATCCTCGTTCAATGAACTACATCCTAATCTTAATCTTGTGAGAAGGATTTGATCTTTACGTGTGCCTGTATTATAGTAAGACGGTGGTCTTTTGAAATTTTGGTTATTTTGGACTTGAATATGTTTAAAGTTGGACTAGATCGAAGAGTTTCAGGAAGAGAATTCCAGGTGCGAATAGTAGAAGGTAGAAATGATTTTGAGTATAAAAGTGTTCAGTTAAATCGTCAATATGTCTAAGGTTATATGTACTTTGTTGGGTGGGAGTTAGAAGATTTGAAAGATAAGAAGGTGATATATGGTTTTTCATTTTAAACAATAAGATTAATTTGTGTTTATTTCTTCTATTTTCTACCGATTCCCACCCAAGTTCACTGATGAGTTTGTTAATATTACACAGTTTGGTAGCGCCTGCGACTATTCTAGCTGCTTCATTTTGAACGGATTCTATTCCCTTATTTAGTTCGTCAGTTAAGTTATCCCAGACTACATCAGCATATTCAAGAAGTGGGCGGACGAATGAATAATACATGCGTTCTAAACTTATTCGTGATAAAAGAAATTTAAAACTTCTGAGTAGTCCGATTCTTTTCCAGGCCTTATCAAGTAATAGATGAATATGGGTTTCCAACGGGCATCATGAGATAAAGTAATACCAAGATGTTTATGTGATGTGACCTGAGATATTGGTATAGAGTTATAACTAAGTATAGGATGAGACGGTTTAGATAATTTCCTTGAAAAAGTAATTGTTTTTGTTTTTTCTGGATTAAAAGAAACAAGCCAAGTATTGGCCCAAGAATGTATCCGATCTAAGTCTGGTTGCTGCAGTAAGTGGGTTATCTACGAATATATACAAACTCGTGTCATCCGCAAAAAGTTTTATGTTAGAAGGTATGTCATTTACGATATCATTGATGTAAACAAGAAACAAATGGGGACCAAGAATTAAACCTTGAGGGACACCTGCGGAGATAGAAACCCATGCTGAGGATACATTTCTGTACTGGACTCTTTCTCGCCTGCAAGACAAATGAGAGGAGAACCATTGAAGAAGCGATCCATTTAAACCCAATGAAGATAGTTTGTAGAGAAGACCTTGATGCCATACTCGATCAAAGGCCTTGGAGATGTCACAAAATACAGCCCTATCCTCTTTGCCCTGATAGAGAGCTTGACAAATATCATTGTATAGGTAAACTAATTGATTAACTGTTGAGTCACCTCTTATAAAACCTGATTGGTGAGGAGTAAGCAGATTATTAGTGACAAGATGATTATACAGATACTTATGAACACATATTTCCATCAATTTTCCGATACAGCTTAACAATGAGATAGGGCGGTAATTTTCGGGACGTGTTGGATCAGATTTTTTAAAAATAGGAGTTACATTAGCAAGTTTCCAGGGTGTAGGAAAGGAAGAAGAACGAATAAGCTTGTTAAAAATGGCTGCGAGTGGACCGGCTTAAACAGGCGCGGCTTCTCGTAGTAATTTAGGGCTTACAAGGTCTGGGCCACATGCTTTTGAGGGATCTATTAAGGATAATGAGTCAAGCACATCCTGCTGCGTTATTTTAATGTTTGATAGGCTAGGAATGTATGTTTCAGTAAGGGGTGGAAGTATTTAATCCTTATCATCTACCTTTGATTGCGAACTAAAATTTCTTCCTTCTCTTGATCGGATGATGCAATGATATTGTTGTAATTTAGTGAAGGTACTGAATTTGAGGATTGCTTCTTTGTTAATATTCTACTATATTTGTACCATTCTTTAGGGTTTATATTATTTGAGCTGATTTTTTCAATTAGTTTATTTTGATACATTAATTTAGATTTTCGCATTAGTGTAGTGACATCGTTTCTAACTTAATTGTTCTAAATTTTGACCAATAAAAATCGGTATTGTTTTGTTTGGCTTTTTTGTGAAGTTTGGCTCGTTTTCTGATTAATTTACGGATATCGTTATTCATCCAAGGGATGTCACCAGGTCTTATTGTTACTTCTTTGTTAGGAATAGTTTCGGATGCTACTTGGATAATTGTTTTAGATAAAATGGCCGCTGACTCATCTACGTTGTCATTAGATAAAAGAGAATGCAAGTCTGATGACCTTAGTTTATCTCTGAAAGTGTCGTAATCCCCTTTATCATATAGCCAAATACGTCTCTTAAAATTATTCTGCTTAATTGTAGGACTGCTACAACAGGACAATGAAAACTTGTGAGATCAGGAATAAAGGGATCGGCTACAAAGCTGGTGATAACATTTTGGTGGTACTTAATATATATGAGGTCTGTCAAGGAAGAAGAATGTTCAGTGAAGTGCGTTGGAGAGGTGATAAGTTGTTCTGCATTATAGGATTCAATAAGTCTAGTCATCTTATTTGAGGATGATGTCTGAGTATTGATATTGAAATCACCTGCAACTATTGTGTCATATGTCTGTACAGAGAAAGCGCGGTCGACACTTTCTTCCAGGAGTTGCCAGTATTCATTTTTTGAGTCAGGTGGTCGATAAATACCGCCGACAAGAAGTTTTTTGGAGTGAATAATAATTTCAACCCACACTGCCTCAAGCCTGTTAATATGGAGATCCTGTCGAAATTCAACGTTTATCCCATCTCGAACATATATTACGACGCCCCCACCCACTCTTGCAGTTCTATCACAACGAAATGGGAGGCTAAAGTTCGCAATTCTGAGGTCTTCGTCGGGAGTATTAGGAGAAAGCCAGGTTTCCGTAAATACAAGAATATATCATATTGTTGGGCCTCGATCTCAATAATATCTAACTTTGGCTTAAGACTTTGAACATTTAAATGCATAAGGCTAAGACCACAACTGGTGATTTGTTGGGAAGAGGAGTCCGAAAGTGATGACAGAGAGGAGTCGTTAGAAGGAACTGGACCAGGATTTTGATGTATATCACCAGACAATGTAAGCAACAGATTTAGAAATAAGAATGTAAGCAGGTCTTTATATGGTATGTTTTGTTTGTGATATTAGAAATAGTGAACGGTTGCAAAAGAGTCGAAGGTAGTACAAGTAAGACGGCAGCGTGATAGTGGATCAGTGGCTGATATCATGGTGGATATTCAAGGACATAAGTGAGGTGGGCCGCCGCTATAAAGTTATTTGACAGTGTAGAATGTTTTCGTGGCTTTCGTACGCTCATTTTAAAGGAAATGAAAGAACAGTATGGAAGAAATATTAAAGAATACATTTCGGTCAATATGGATTTGTTTAGAAAGCTTAGAGCAAACAATTGTTTTAGTAAATAGAAAGTATAAATGCATGAAAGCATCGGACTGTTTTCATATCAAATCACTAATATTGTCAAATTTTACATGGACTTTTGTTACTATAAAAAATGGTTATTGTACCCCATATAGCCTCCAACAAAACTCAGCATTTTACTTAACAATAATTCTTTGTGATATATTTAGGAAATAAATATCAATTCTGAGTGCATTGTTGTAGAATAATGCACGGTTTGAGTATAATCACGAAGGCCGATAGGCCTTTTTGAACGAAAAAAACGTGCATTATTGTATAATTAATATCTATTTCCATTCTTACACGTCAAGAAAAAATATAATAATGATTACATAGTTGGACTTAATGTTTGGTGGTTAAATTTGTTTTCGCCTCAGAATTTCCATTAGAAACGTTCTTTAAAGGCTGTTCCATTGGGTTGAAAAAACAAACTGTCGTTAAATCTACCGTGTGTTAAATCATTTTGAGAATAACGCATTTTGAAAACGTTCTTAAAACTGTGTTTGCTTATTTTATTTCATTCTATATTTTTCAAGCGAAATGCAATGTATTTATAGTGAAATAAATGTGAAATTTAACTCGTTTGCGACATTGAAATAGCGTTCTTGATTTGATTGTGTTTGCACGTACTGTTTGGCGCTACATTGTGACGTCATGTAAACAAAACTTTTAACGTCTGTACAGCGTTAACGACTGAATTATAGATATTAGTGTTCGGATTAATTTAGTAAGACCATTTTATCACATAAACCGCGGCGCAGGAGTGTAATAAATAGAGGATATTGAATGAGTGTAAGTTCAATACTGAATTTATTGCACGAGTTGAATAAAATTATATTATGCGAGCCTCCGGCGAGCATAATATTATTTTATTCAACGAGTGCAATAAATTCAGTAATGAACTTACACGAATTTAATGTTCTATTTATCACATACCAAAAATAAAGACCGTTTAAAGTGAAATAAGAGTCATTTTTCATTGACGCGACTATAGTATAACGCTAACATTTTACGCATCTTTACACTATGTTTGTATAACGCTAATGACGTCACGTCAAAATATATGCACGGCCGTGCAATACCATATTTACGGAGTCGCAAAATCGGCACGGGTGTGTGATAAAGCCATGTAAAACGATATTACACTAGTTTATTACATGCTTTCCGATGGTTTATAGAAATTTATTACATGCTTTTCGGTGGTTTATATAAATATATATGTGATATAAAACTGGTAATTTCACTGTTTGAAACAAGGAAATTACCACTTTGATAATTTTACTGTTTCAAATTTAAGCCCCTTACGTTGTTTCGGTGAAATACCAGCGTGCATAGAACTGGGTACCAATTTAATGACGTTACGTCGTAAATGACATCACGTTGTATTATTATTTGGCGCGCTTTTCATTCAGTATTAGGCTTAATGTATTTTTAAAACGTTTCTTTGCATATAATAAAAAGAAAATTTGTTTAGTTTAGTGTAAGATCAAATATATTTCACCTTGTGAACACCAAAAGTTCATATTTCACTCGTTGCTGCGCCACTCTTGAAATATAACTTTTGGTGCTCACTCGGTGAAATATATTCCGATCTTACACTAAACTAAACAAATATCCTCTATATATCAGTGATATAAAACTGGTAATTTCACTGTTTTAAACAGTGAAATTATCAATTTGATAATTTCACTGTTTTGAATTTAAGCCCCTTACGTTGTTTCAATGAAATACCAGCGTGCACAGTGCTGGGAACCAACTTAATGACGTGACGTCGTAAATGACGTCACGTTGTATTATTATTTGGCGCGCTTTTCATTCAGTATTAGGTTTAATGTCTTTTTAAAACGTTTCTTTGCATATAATAAAAAGAAAATTTGTTTAGTTTAGTGTAAGATCGAAATTTATCCTGTCACTTGTCTCAATTTCGGCCCGATAACAAGGTGCCGTATATTTTTACTGATCTACGGCACTTGATCACGTGGTATGCATGTTTGCCGGACTACTTTTCAAGAAAAATATAAAAACTGTCGTTAAATCTTCTGTGTGTAGAATAACGAATTTTGGAAACGTTGATAAAACTTTGTTTGTTTATTTTATTTCACTCTATAATTAAAGGTTGTTTGCCTAATAAAATTCTTTAAAAAAACGGTGACAGGATAAAAAGAATAATAGATTGGTGCCGTGGATGGAGAAAGTTTATCTGGCTCTGCTCCGGAATTTATTGGGTTCGCCTTCGGCTCACCCAATAAATTCCTCCGCCTCGCCAGATAAACTTTCTCAATCCACGGCACCAACCTATTATTCTCTATTTATCCTGTCACTTGTATCAATTTCGGCCCGATAACAAATGCCGTATATTTTTACTGATCTACGGCACTTGATCACGTGGTACGCATGTTTGCCGGACTACTTTTCAAGAAAAAATATATAAACTGTCGTTAAATCTTCTGTGTGTAGAATTACGAATTTTGGAAACGTTGATAAAACTTTGTTTGTTTATTTAATTTCACTCTATAATTTTTCAAGCAAAATAAAAATTATTAAAAGTGAAATAAATGTAAAACTTAACTCGTTTGCGACATTAAAATAGCGTACTTGATTTGATTGTTTTGCACGAGCTGTTTGGCGCTACATTGTGACGTCACGTAAACAATACTTTAAACGTCTGTACAGCGTTAACGACTGAATAAAAGATATTGGTGTTCGAATTCATTTTCTTAGTTAGACCATTTTCTTTCATTCTAGATAGTTTTCACAACAAAATTCGACAAAAAATTGTTTTTATTTATCACATTTTTCAAACAAAATGGCGCCCTCAATGTGAAAATACACAGGGAGATAATAAGAACGGCGAGTGCATTGTTAAGAGGTTAATACACGGCAGGAGAGGGCCGGAAGGTGATAATCGGCCCGCAAAATGAATAATGGACCCGAGGGCTTTAGCCCGAGGGCCATTATTCATTCAGGGCCGATTATCACCTCCCGGCCCTACTCTGACGTGTATTAATGTCTTTAATACACTTTGTAGATCTAATAGATTCTAGTAGCATTTTTTTTTTAAAAAAATACAACAACAAAGTTCTTTCGTTGAAATTCTTGTCTTCTCTTCTACTGTTCTGTACAGAGATGTTTACTGTTTGTGTGTTGAAAGCAGTAGAATCTAGAAGCAAGTTTTATTTTCATTTTTTTTCGGAATGAATTTGTCATATTATTTCTTCAAATTTCAATAGTAACAAAAATGTGTTTGTACTAAATACGCTTAAGCTCTCATAATAAAAATAAAGCAATTAGTGCTGACAACCTACTTTCACTTTTACAGTTAACTGTTTGATGACGTAAAATATGACGTCATTGTTTCAGTTTGTGCACGTGCACATGTTCTGCGGGCTGATAACTAGTTCTCGGCCCCGGGCCGCAAACTCATAATAGGTCACGTGACACTCATAATCAGTTGAAATCATAGGCAATTTTGTTACTATATATAGTAACAAGTGTATTAATGTAGAATAATTAACGCTTCGGGTCTTCTTTGTTTATATAGAAACATTTCCGATAGTGTGATTTAAGGTAGTTTGCGTAATAAAAGTCTTTAAAAAAAACGGTGACAGGATAAATAGAATATTAGATTGGTGCCGTGGATGGAGAAAGTTTATCTGGCTCTGCTCCGGAATTTATTGGGTTCGCCTTCGGCTCACCCAATAAATTCCTCCGCCTCGCCAGATGAACTTTCTCCATCCACGGCACCAACCTATTATTCTCTATATATTTCACCTTGTGAACACCAAAAGTTCATATTTCACTATTTGCTGCGCCACTCGTGAAATATACCTTTTAGTGCTCACTTGGTGAAATATATTCCGATCTTACACTGAACTAAACGAATTTAATACACTTGTTACTATATATAGTAACAAAATTGTCTATGATTTCAACTGATTATGAGTGTCACGTGACCTATTATGAGTTTGCGGCCCGGGGCCGAGAACTAGTTATCAGCCCGCAGAACATGTGCACGTGCGCAAACTGAATCAATGACGTCATATTTTACGTCATCAAACAGTTAACTGTAAAAGTGAAAGTAGGTTGTCAGCACGAATCGCTTTATTTTTATTATGAGAGCTTAAGCGTATTTAGTACAAACACATTTTTGTTACTATTGAAATTTGAAGAAATAATACGACAAATTCATTCCGAAAAAAAATGAAAATAAAACTTGCTTCTTGATTCTACTGCTTTGAACACACAAACAGTAAACATCTCTGTACAGAACAGTAGAAGAGTAGAAAAAATTTCAAGGAATGAACTTCAAAGTCTATTTTTTTTAATGCTACTATTAGATCTACCAAGTGTATTAAAGACATTAATACACGTCAGCGTAGGGCCGGAAGGTGATAATCGGCCCTGAATAAATAATGACCCTCGGGCTAAAGCCCTCGGGTCCATTTTTCATTTTGCGGGCCGATTATCACCTTTCGGCCCTCTCCTGCCGTGTATTAACCTCTTATTCCTCTATGTAATAACACTGACGTGACGTCATTTGCGCTATATAGAAATATAGCGTTAAATCGCGATAATGTTAGCGTTACACTCAATCTCCACACAGTGATCTCCCCTTAATTCTTCGGCGTAGATCTCTGCCACCAAGGTCCCGATATATCAGAATTTCTGATATACTATATTTTCTCAAAAAAATGTTTTAAATATTTTTAAATAAATAAATAATATTAATATTTAGAAATAATTTTTAAAATTGTGAGAATATTTTCTACGAGACAATATTTTGATATTTTATATTTTTTAGCTTTCGAATTTATTTTTCGTTATTTTGTATACCTTTGATAATTTTTTTGATAAAATACATCGAACGTATAGGCACTAAAAGTTAAAAATAAAACAGAAAGAGAAAAATGACGTTAGATTTTCTATGTAACGGCCGATATTCACTTTGAATTTCGACGTTACGTCATGTGACTTTCATCATCATGTGACGTCTTTGAAGGCAGTGATTACAATTCTGCCAAGGGAGGTTATCACTGTGAGGAGTTTGCGTTACACTACCGCAATATGGGCGCGTCATTGAAAAATTACTCATTTTAACAGTTTACGGTTCTTATTTATATATGTGATAAATAGAATATTACATTCGTGTAGATTTAATACTAAATTTATTGAACTCGTTGAATAAAACAAAAGTATGATTTTATTCAACCCGTTCAATAAATTGAGTATTTAACTACACTCATTCAATATCCTCTATTTATCACATTAACCGCGGCGCAGGAGTGTAATTGGCGTCCGCGCCGAAGCGCGGCGCCCTTATGGAATGAAATCAGATTTTGTGAAAGGGCGACAGCAACTTCTCGAGCCTTTTAGTCGGTCATAATAAAAGCCGATCATTCCGATCGGTATGAGGGTGCTTGATTTTTAATTAAGAATGAAACGTCGAGATATGTTACAATGAATAGCGAACTGGAGAATTTCGCAATGCAAACATTTTCAAATGAAAAACCTTTACCGTCAATAAATCGCGCCCTTCGGGGTTTTTTTATTTATCATTTTGTAGTACACAGTGGGTTATCATGGTATGTTATTGTTGTACATGTATTCTAGAATGATCAGCTGAGCTGATGACCTAAATATTCCGAAAATCTATTTATAGATATATCTATTTATCACTCCTATCGGTTATTACCGGTCTCTCCCGGTCTATTTTGACCGGGATTTACTAGTGACCGGCGAATAGTACCGCACGTTTATTGCCCGGTCTCTCCCGGTTTTGGATCGTTACAATAAAAAAAACAACAACAACAACAATAGCATGTTTCATTTTATCTATATGAGATAAAAACAATAAAAATGTAAAATAATTGAGAAAAATGTACATTTTTATGGTATTAATATGACATTATCAACTTTGAAACATTTTATTTAATTTGTTATCTGTGTTTAGTAAAGATGCCGAGGAATTATTCAAAGTTACGAATTAGATTTTATGAATTATTCAATTGATCGAAAATTTAAAAAAATGATAAAGAAAAATACAAATGTACATGTACATGGTTTAAGAATAAACAATATTATATATTGAAAGATAAACCATAATTTACTGACTTTTTCCAGTTAAGTTTTGACTTATAATCGTCGGTTAATATGACAATTGAATTCTTAAAATTTATTTTACAATTTTAATAAAAAAGAGTAGTTAAAACAGCACATAAAACACAAAAAAGAAAAGAAAACAATATTCATAAAATTTGTATTTTTTTTATTAAAATTAATAGATATTACATTTATTGTATAATAAACAATTATGCTCAACATGATCAACATGGTAATATAACCAGTGTCATATTTTTACTAAGTGTGAACAGATACCTTAAGAGGGGGTCTTCGCTAATAGCGATAACATAAAAAGGGACAATTACAAAGGTACTGTCGTGCGTGTTGATCATGCGTTACACATATAGATTATAAATGATTGTATACATGTATATCCGTTGCTATTAACCACGATCATAAAAAAAATAACAAGTAATATTCTAATCTCTAGCATGCTTAACAAAGTTCATAATGAACAATGTTTTTCGTCCGCTCATTCATAAGTGATATACATTTCTGGTAGTTTATAAGAATATCTTGTCATCATATGTCTACTAGTTCATCTTCACTTGCTGCATTTCTTGCTTGGACGCCCTTTGATGCTTTGCATCAATGCTTTTCTTGTAAAGCCATGTAATAAAAACGATATTAAACTAGTGTTATAACACTTTGACGTGACGTCATTTGCGCTTTATATAAACATGGCGTTATGTTGGCTATACACTATAAGGCTATTGCATGTCAATGAAAAATAACTCTTTTCAACAGTTTACCGTTCTTTATTATATATATGATAAATAGAATATTATATTCGTGTAGATTCAATACTAAATTTATTGAACTCGTTGAATAAAACAATATTATGCTCCCCAGAGGCTCGCATAATATGATTTTATTCAACTCGCTCAATAAATATAGTAGTAAACCTACACTCATTCAATATAATCTATTTCTTTCATTCTAGATTTTTCACAACAAAATTCGACAAAAAAAATTATTTATCAGATTTTTCAAACAAAATGGCGCCTTCAATGTATCGGTTTGAAAAAACACAGGGAGGTAATAAGAACGGCGAGTGCATTTCTGTAGAATAATGCACGCTTCCAGCCTTCTGTGTTTATATAGAAAAAATTCCGATAGTGTTAGAATGTTTAACAAATATGGCAGCTGTTTATCAACAGACGAAAAAAGCATCTGTTTATGAATAATGATATCTGTCATATGTTGCGGTTCGGACCGGAATATCCGTCCCGAGGGGACCCGCCCATCGGGCGGTAACGAGGCTTGCCGAGTTACCGCCCATGGGCGGGTTCCCGAGGGACGGATATTCCAGTTCGAACCGCAAACATATGTTAGATATTTTTTCTTGCATATTCTGCCATATTTCAATGGATTACATCAATATGATATATGTTCATGGAAATTAAAGTCATTTCATCCATCAACTATTTTCTTACAATAGCGTATTTTAACTTACAACTTAAATAACAACGGCGAAATGACGACATCCTAAGCACATGTTTCCCTTCTAAAAAGACGTCATTTTAACGCGGTTCATTCATAAAGTGCGCTAAAATGACGTTGTTGTTTGGCACGCGACTCTTCTGGCACCCCCATGCCAGATGAAACTTCCGGCATGGGTGAAACTCACGGAAACGCAAGTCTGCTATGAAAGAATAATAATATCTGTCATATGTTGCGGTTCGGACCGGAATATCTGTCCCGAGGGGACCCGCCCATTGGGCGGCAACGAGGCTTGCAATATACTCATCTATAGGCGTATTATATACTCATCTATAGGCGTATAATATATTAAATACGTACCACAAAGATGACAGTATTGTTGACAATTCTGTAAAGCCCAGGCACTATGCATGCATACGTCATGAGTATATGCGGCACAGTTTGGTATCATGTCATAGCAACCTGAAATAATTTTGAATTTCATTTATTCCATGATATACTTAAATTAATAACCTGTATGTTAATTACATTAAATTAAAATAATCAGCATGATAAGAGTATTCATTATACATGTAAGTGAAAATTACATCTTCCTCTGGATGAATTGTATATCCATAACAACAAAATTAAAATAATGACAAAAGAACTTACTTATGTTTAAATCATTTAAAAAATAGTCGAATCCGGCAGCTTTTTATACATGTATACTAAACGTTATACCGTTTGTCCATTCTCCATGGTTTAAAAATAAACTGTTAACAGTGCAACATTTCATTTTAAAACTAAGAAATTATAAAAAGTACTTTTATACCAACAATAAATCTCTCCCTGCTAACCTGTGTTCCTTCAACCCAATGAGCCACATTTACAAAAAGAAACAAAACAAGTAACCACTTTTCCATTTCAAAGTTGAAAGTTCTGTGTTCGTAAAAGAATTGTTTACTTGGTTTATAAACCTGATAGATAAGAATAAGATAAGAATTTTGTTTTGCAGGTGAATTTCAAGTTTTGAAGATTTTTAAAGTTTTATTCAACATCAAGGCATATAATATGCATAAGGTTATGAAAGGTTAACAACATTTAATAAGTTATTCAAAAGTGATTAGCATTACATATATACATAAAATTATTTAATAAACTAACACATATAACACATATAGGTATTTGATTTAACTATACTCTTTGAGCACGATTTGACTTCCATTAATGCGATCTAAATTATTTTTATGTTAATATAACCATTATACAGATGTATCAGAACAGGTTGAGAAAATCATGTCATACAGAAGAGGACGTTATTTGTATTTTGAAATAATACGTTTGCAGAAAAATGCAAGTTTTAATAAAGTTGAATGGTCAGATATATTCATTAAAGAATTTCTAAGATATACAAGATATACACATTAGATCGATTTGAGACTTTTTAATCAAATATTTAAAAAATACGAATAGAAGTAAAAAAGTTACATTCAAACAAGTAATGAAAATCATCCCAATAGATTGTTTTGGGCATAAATGACATATTTTTTGTGGTTTCTTTCTCTTGTCCACCTTTTCATATTATTCATAAGTGATTCAAAGTTCTGGTCTTATAAAGTATTTTTTTCAAAGATAGAAAGGCGTTATTGTGGCTGTTTAAGAATTTGTACATTCTCTATACCCCAAACGTCACAACCATATTTTAAAATATGTTTGAAGCAAATGTAATTGAACAGATACGGGTAAATACAAAGTTCTTGCTTTTTAATAAAAAAAAACATAGCTCTTTTAGCCTTATCAACACGTTTTATACTTTACCAAATTCGCCATTGGCATTAAATAGTACACCTTAGTATGTGAAACTATCTACAGTTTCCAACTGTTAACCATTGAAGATAAAGTTAAGATTAAGGTTTATAGGCATACGTGAACTTGAAAAAATATCTT
The DNA here is from genome assembly GCF_026571515.1 of Ruditapes philippinarum. Classification (NCBI taxonomy): domain Eukaryota; kingdom Metazoa; phylum Mollusca; class Bivalvia; order Venerida; family Veneridae; genus Ruditapes; species Ruditapes philippinarum. The sequence goes on along the minus strand of NW_026859093.1, from coordinate 11,886 downwards.
CGTCATAACATAACGTACTTAGTGATAAGATGACGCACATTGACACTCCTTTTAGCTATATTCGTGTCGCAGAAAACACGGTGCAAAATTGAGAATCACTAGCGGGCAACTTAAATCACTTAAAGCGATGTCCAAATTTCGGGAGAAAAAAATGTATAGATTCTTTTTTTTTTCTCCTTTGAAAATCAATATTTTTTTTTTTTTTTTTTTTTTTAATAATGTCATTCCAAATATGTGCTCTACTCTTTCTAAGTCTTGCACATTTCTCCGCATTGACTGTGTCCGAGATTTGTTTCATACAGATGTTACATTACAGAGATATACATTTAATTTAAATTATTTCAGCAGACAATAGGTACTTGAGCTGCATAACAAGATATGGTTTCGAGTAGAGCATTTCTTAAAATCCGCAGATTCTTTTCTAATATTTAAAACGAATTCTAATTACATTTTCTTTTTAACACGACTTGCATCATAGGGACGAAGCTTAAGCGATGGTGTGATTGCTTTAGTCGGCGAAACAATGGTGATTTTTTTTTTTTTTTGTTTTTTTTTTGTTTTTTTTTTATGAATTACGATCAATTATTAGACCATTTTAAACTTACAAGATTTACGAAAATATTCCACTTAATGTCTTTTTGGCCGCAATTTTAGTCGTCCGCTAATTCAACCATGCCATCACTTTAAGATGCTTTATTCACGATATTTCAACAATTTTTACACACTTTCAACTGCTTCATTTTATTTTACAAGCATTATATTCTGAACGAGACACATCACATATATAGATTTAAATTCAAAGCTTGTAAGTTTTTTACATCTAATTCAATTGTAAGCGGGAAAGATGTCGTTGATTTTTCCTCCCCAAAATGCTGTGTAACAGTTTCTCAGAGTCGGGGAAATTTGCAGAGTTCACGACTTTGCATATCTGAAAATAAAATATTATCAAAAAGTCCAAATAATGAAAAGTTACCTAGTGGTGTTTTTTTCTTTTTTTTTTTTTGTTTGTTTGTTTGTTTCTCACGACACCTTAAATGAAACTATTTCATGTTGGCATTTACGCACTAAAACTGATAAAAAAGTAACTCGACAAAATCATTTTGAAAAAAAATGATTATAATAATCTAATTTGAAAACAAAACAGATATTTTTGCTTACAGAACGTTTACAATGGTACAGTCCAGACCTTCCATCGAGACAGCGACATGTGTAGTTACAACCATCATTCCAGGAGGCCCCTTCTTGATAAATCTGATTCTTGTAGAAACATCCTGACGAGCCTAAGATATCTATATAGAATATTTATGATAATCTAACACAGAAAGCAACAGTTTCAAAACACATATTCAAACATCGTAATATACTTTATTAGTTCAAAATAAAATCAACACTGCATTAATAAGTAGATATTCACATTTAATTTCTATTCCTTATTTTCTAATTACAATTACCACTGAGGGAAATAAAGATACTCTCCAGCAATCACTGTTGTCAAATATTTATGTAATTTTAATCCTTAGTATAAATATTTGAGATATTCGTGTGCTATTATTTAATATTTACAATTTGTACATGGTCCATGATTAGCATATACTAGTAATTCAAGTTGTCTTGAATAATTGATAGCTTGTTAGATAAGGACAAAGGTCCCAAATACTTAAAATGGAGTGCGAAATCAATTTTTAATTATTCGTACCCTTCCTCTTTATTTATTTAAATATTCAGAATAAGTTGCATGACAAAACATTTTTACAGATGGACTAAAATGTCTTATAGAATTATGATAGATAAGATATACCATCAAATGACTCCAAACTTGCAGGAACAAGGCTTCTTGTCCCGGTCCCGGTTGCGTAGCTTCCAGCAGAGAAAGTTATTGCTGTATATGATAATATTAGAAATTCATTTCAAACAATCTTACACTGCTTGATGACAAACACGATGGTAATGGAAACATTGTCAACAAGATGCATTCTCAGCATTGCGCGTTAGTTTTGAATAAATAAATTTGATGTAACTGTATTTTTGTTTCAAAAGTGATAAGTTCTTGATATACCGATATATGATATCTCATTTTTCTCATACGGCGGTCATTTATTTTTAAGCACTGATAGATAACAGAGACGGAACGAAATATTTCAACAAATCAAACAGATGATAATAATACAACGTTTAACTTAATGACTTACATTATTGCATCAATCGAAAAGGTATCTTTATAGAATTATAAGAGAATTTAATTTAGTTTTAATATATTTCATTTTAGAAATTATGCTCTAAAAAGTAGTCATGATAGACTTGATAAGTTGTGAAAATAAAAATACAAATTATAAAGATATATAATATCATTTAATTTACAAGTATGAAATGAAAATAAGATTATAGTTGAGACCTTACTTTTCTCTTTTCTTATCAAACAAAATCGAAGCAACTTCTAATTCATGCTAAAAACATAGAATACGTACTACTGTGACAGAAATTACAGAATCTTGCGCAGACCTTAAGAGCCCAAACTCTAATTTCAATCGAGAAACATATCACGGTAGTGTATGCTGCACAATTTGCTATCTCGTCGTTACATGAACCTGAAGATATAAATTATCTATTCTTAAATATATACAATACTCGCTGCTAGAACTTTAATTAAAATAATCACTACATTTCCCAGGGTATTTTAAAAAAAATAAGAATTTACCATGAAAGGTTCAGGTAAACACATCCAATATACAAAACCTGTATTTTTTAAAAGAAAATGAAGGGAAAATTATTTATATTTCAACCTAAAAAAAAATAGAGAGAGAAAACTGTAAAACTCAATAACCAAACAAATTATCATATCTTTATTACAAAAATAATTTCACTTTTCAATAACGAAGAAACCAGTCTTGTAGTCAAACTGAATGTACCGCAAGTGGAATGAGCATACCATTCTTGTCTTGTTGACAACGAAAGAAAACATGTTTAGTAATGATAATCCTCACGGAGAGTATTCGTCAGCTATGTTTCAAATAAACATTCAAGAAAATTTCACCTGTTATTGATGATATTTAGATCTGACAATAAACGACAATGGAACTTCAACCTTTTTTTCCTTTCTTTTTTTTCCAATTAAAAATTATATCGTGCTCCGCAAAGTTTTATGCATGCAACCTGGTCGTTTTTACTGTTTCACCAACGACAAGCTTTAGAAAAACTTTTCGAATTAAGCGTAAATTTTCTATTTTAAAACAAAACTTAAAATACTATTTTAAGTTTTCAAAGACTTCCTTACTTCTCGCATCGACAACAAATCTCTGTCTGCTAATTTGTGTTTCTTTTCCTTCTGTCCATTGAGCCACATAAATAAACAAAAATAAAACTATAAGAATCTTTTCCATAGTTGTATTTCAAATGTCTATAAGCTCTTTAAGAATGTGTTTACAAAGTATATAATGGTGTAGATGTAAGTACGATAGATAAGGATTTTGTTCTCTGGGTCAAATTAACAACGCATTAAATGAAAAGATAACGTAGAGTAAGTAAACAATCCTTCAATTAAATCATTGTAGTAAAAGTTGTGGATAAACGGCTCGATCCGTCAATTGCGTTGAATACCAAAATAATTGGTTCAAAAAGCAGGATCAATATGATTTAGACTGTTCATGTCGTATGTATTTCACAAAACCACTTGCATCGTTGATAAACAAAAAAGTAATGAGCGATTAAGACAAATGAAAGATGCAACAACGCTTCAAGGGTTTACAATACATTTCCACTTTATGTGGACATAAATGTTCTGAGAAAAAAAGAGTTATTAAAAAGAAATAAAGCATGAATATCAATGAAAATCACTTTCATAGATCTAGAGTCAGTTTATCAGAGTGAATTTTCTCTCACGCTCCGTAGCACATACATTTCAAAGTCCTTTCCAGCAGTTGTAAAGTTTCTTTACAATTGATTTTGAGTTTATTTGAGACGACAAGATATGGAAATTAAAGTAATTGTAAAAAGGTACTTTATAGAAGTTAAACAAGTTTTCATTATTGTTCAGGTAGTCTATCAATATCAAATTTCAAGTGTGCCAAACAATATTCTTTTCCTATTTCTATTTAAATCATACGAATGGTGCTTCAGAATTAATTGAACTTCACTAAAATCTCAAATGATTCACGCAGCGTTAACCAAAACGGGTTTTCAAATAAAAATAAAAATGGATGAGGTTTCAATAAAACTAGCATACTTATAATGGTAAAACTATAGCAGGTTAACATTACAATACGTGTAGATATGACCATAGAGGTGTTGAAATTCGTACTAAAATTAAAACTCTAGACAATCTTGGAATAAATATCAAATTATTTAGGAAAATTTTGTTATATTTATATACCTAATGAACTTTCATACAACACAGTGACTAAATTAATCTATAATTTTTATTCTAGTAAGCAACAGGTCAAGGAACTTGATGGCCAATGCCAGGAACAAAACGACTAATATAAATAAGTTTCCCTGAAATTTTAACAGTAAAACCAAGGAAGTAAGCAAAGAACATGCGCGATTCGGCATACCATCGGCTATGGTTTACCTCATTTTAAAGAAGGAATTTAAAGCGAAGACGATTTGATCTCGCTATATAATTAACTTATTATTGTGCTTAAACAAAAAGAGATGTTGATCAAATTTGCTAATCTTGGGTCTTTACAGTAGATATGCCAAAAAATGGTTCTCGGAACTGGTGCTGAAACCAGTGTGCCTTTCTTTTAACAGATTCGCAAATATTTTTTTAGGTACTGTTAACTCCGCTCTGTTGGTCAGTTGGTCACGAGTCATTGCCTTGGATTTAACGACTGCGCGAATGGCTTTGCTTTATACATTAAAACTGTGCATAAATGAAATAAAATGTTCTGAAAAAATATTATGTTGCTATTTTAAGTAGGTCTTTAAAACCGTTTATCAATGATTAAGTACACGTGCCATTCGCTCAAAGGGAACTATACCAACATACGAGTATACCTTACATACACATATTGTGGATTCCCGGATCATTCTTTATAAACCTCAACTGTAGGCAGCTGAGATATAGCTTTACAAAATATCATATTTGTGAATGAAATTCCTTACTGCTTTATCTACATACAGGTTACTTGTTTCAATTGTTAAGGTGTATTTTATAAAGCTGAAAAATGGATTTTTGCAGTTTATTTTTCTGCTGTAAATAAATTAAAAGAATTGTCAATTAATGTATACATAAGTGTATCAATCTTGTATGGCATAAATATTACAAATACATTTACTTTATACAAGTTTATGCTGCATTCAAATTAGGTTGCATTGTTGAATAAAATAGTTATGGTATTGAGCAAACATGCATGTATATTTATGTATTTTGTTTTACTAATGTTTGTATTGCACAACAGTCTGATTACCTGAACCACTTGTTTGTCATTTTGAACATTGTTTAGGCATATCGGTACTATAAATAGGTCGCGCAAGGAGTCGTGCAGAATGGTTTCTGTAAGTGCATGGGTCGTTTGCCAGCCTAATTTTGCACACCACGATAGCTGCATGCGCGATAAGTTCGGATTTTTTTTTTGTTCGGGTTCTTTAAGTTTATTGGAGTTGAAGAGATGTTAATGTTGATGTTGAGCTGCTTTAGTTTAAGTGTTCAATTTGCTTTAAGACTGTTGCTAGAATATAATTATGATGCATAATTTAAGTTTAATTGATTTTATCATGCTTTCACTTTGACTTTTAATTTATTAAACAAGTATAGAGTTCTAGATGATAGACATTTTCAGCGAAAACGTGTTTAAACAGATTTTTGTTTAAAAAAGAACAAAAGTAGAAATTTCACCAAGCACTATTATATGACCGAGTGAACCGTGTACCAAAATTTTGCTGCTCCTTTAACATCGGAACACTTCGCCGATTAATTATTATCTGAGTTTATCTGGAGACTGACGAAAATAGCAGATATGTTGCTATAGTTCGCAGATGCAATTCGACCAATCAGAAGTTCCTACTTTTTAAAGAAGCAAACTTGTTATCAGTATAGAGTCATGCCATTCTGTAAATCCATGCAGTCTGACCAGGGTCTATATAGTGTTGGCTGACCAACTTTCAATTTTAATCTTGATATCTCCAAAATTGACAGTGGAGAGTTCCAACGATGGATATTATTCTTTACGTTTATAATGAAGACGTTTTATTTTAATTTCAACAGTTTCAATATTCGTCCAAAAAAATCCAATCATTTGTACAATACCAAAACATATAGTCGCGAACTATAGTTCCGCTGTTACGCAAAATAAACTAATCCGTACTATAAACTATATCATTCTTAAAATAGAAACACGGGATTTCGAGGATTTCTTTTTCTGATATTTTATTTTCTGTTTAAAAATATTATTTAATGTAATAAGTGAGTTAGACATACTTATTTTGATGGTATCAAAATGATAGTTATTTTTGAAGGTAACTTTTAACCATTTTATGATATTCGGTATTCAATCTAAAAGTAGTTATATCGGGTTTCTACATTGTTAAATAGACCTATTTTTAAAATCTAGAACAAGTATATATAAATAGATAGACCTAGCAACAACAAAAAGAAATGCATGAAATTAACTTCTTGCAATAGAATTTTAAAGATTTTGAAAAACTTAAGAACATTTAAAATGCTTTTAAAATGATATGCACAGGATCACACAAAATAAACAATTAAGAAATACTTAAGTTATATATGTCATATATAATCGTATTGATTACGTCATTATCTCATGCACTTGTATGCAAGTATTGAAAAAAAAATGAAATTGTCTCTATTTCAAAATTGATTAAAACGACAGGTCATTTTAAGTGTAAACAGTACATTTGTATTTGTAAGTTATAATTCATTATTGTCGTTATTATTGAAGTTCATCAACTATATATCGCATTTCATTGGCTTAACTACTTTTTTTAACTTGTATGATATACATCGAATTATAAAACGCTCAAAACCATTGCTTTTTTTCAAAATACTTGCCCCATGCGTCCTGGAGCAGATTAAGTATTTTACGAATATGTTTATATGAATTATTATTCCAAGCCATAAATTTATACTTCTTAACTGATTACAATCAAATCCATAATATATGTCATTCTTTTTTCTATGAAAATGCAAATTGTAGTTAATTTCTCTTTGTTAAATTAGTTCTTTTCTCCCTTTTAGATGAGTGTTAACAAAGAATACCACCACTTGATACCATCTCTGGAAGTATACCCTAGAGTTTATTTCTTCAGCAAAAGATATCATGATATAAGGGAAAAGTACAAGAAATTCGCAGGTATTTATATGATATTTTGTCTTATAATTCTAGTGTAGGCCTGAAGCAAAGTGATAAATTTTTGAAATACAGTATACTAGTATATAGTTAAAATCTCATTACTAAGATTTTTATCAGAATGGTGGCTGTGTCAGCCAAGTAAGATTTCGTACTCTATAGTTGTTCAGTCACATTTCAAGCTTAACTCTTGATTCCACTATCCTTGATGAATTATATAATGTCTTCAACTTTAAATATAAACACTGTCCGTGTCAGATTGAGGCCCAAAATATAATATGTTAGCCATTTGTTTTTTGTTGTTGTTGGGGTTTTTTTGTTTTGTTTTTTTTTTGTGAGGGGGGGGGGTTCTGAAATTTCATTGTGTTGGGAATTCGGTACTGGGTCGACACCGGATTCGAACGAACACAAAGTGACAGTACGAAATAACCAACTTTAGCTTTATCTATTACCTAGGTGTGTTGTGCAAATTGTGTTGGATTTAGGCCAAGATGAATCATCTGCATACTTAAAATTGATTATTATCATAGGTATATATATGTGTTATGTATGGGCTTTAGATCTACAGGTTTTTTCTTTATATACTAAAAGTTTTTCATTGGAGACTACCAACCCGGAAGTGAGAAACAATATACAATTATTGTTTTTCAATATGAAAACAAATAGATGCGAAGTTTCACAATGGAATTGAAATGCGTGTCTATAAAGTCATTTTTTGTATTGAGTGATAAATAACATTTGTTTGTAATTATTTCATTACAAATTGTAGGGTTAATATTATCAGTATGGAAATGAATCTTCACAACGAACGAAAGACAGAGGTGTCATGATAAGTAGCATAAATTCCCCTGCAACATGCTAAGAGCCACCCTGCTTCTTTTAATTCTGGAATTCGTACACCATCAATCCAAAAATGAACCTGACTTCTCTTAAACATACTGAGACTTCTGAAAAGTGTTCCATAGAATATTAAGATTTTGCAATTTCCGTACATACATTGTTTTCTAATTAAGCTAATTAAGGCTTCTACTAAATTTTACTTTGTATTTTCTACATTGAAATTTAATTCATAAAATGATTGTGTAATGGTCTTTCTTGTTGATCAGCAATATTTCGGTATAGAAAAAAGAAACTGCAAGGGTATCGATGTATAATGAGAATAACGTTTGCCTAAACTGTTAATTAGTATCATTACATTTGCCCTGATTAAAACTTGAAAAAAATATATTATACAGCTTTTTGATAATATGAAACTTTGCATATGACATGTTTACTTAATCTAAGATTTTATCAAAAGTAAACATCCACATATGTAGTAAATACATAACATGTTGATGCCAAAGATATTTATACAGATTAATATACATTTTGACCTCAACCCTCAACGTATTAAATAATGTACTAGATACAGTTTTCATAGAAAATAAAATTTGTAACATATAATTTTCACAAAATTTACACAGTTGTATCATGATTGTTAACAGGAAGGCAGATTGTTGTACTTACTTCATCTCACTGATAAAACTGGTCCATTTATAGATGTAGACAGCGTTATCAATATGATAGTTTTAGTATAGTATAATGTACAAAAAGACATGTATAATAATCTGTATGTAAGATATAATTGACACTATATTCAGTAGGTTACATTTGCAATTTGAATTGTATTAAATTGAGTAAGCATAGCACTTTCAGAGCCTGATATAAATAACATTCAAGATTTGTTAAAAAAACAAGAAACAACTTTTATTTCAATTTGGAGAATAACAAATGGTTATAAATAAGAAATCATTCATAAGCAAGGAAGCAAAAAAAAAAAGAATTATTTACAAAATATGTCTATGTACACTATCTAGCAAAGGGTATTCTTTTAGAAATTTCCATCGTTTTGATTTATATAATCAACTGAGATGACTATTATCGGCAGAAAAGTTATTTTGCGGTTACCATTGCTCTTTATAATTATTGAAATAATTATGTTTTGAAGAGGGCCGAAAATTTGAGAGATTGAGCGCATATACATGACTGTATCGATAAAACATTGTTGTTACATTTGCAGCAATACTTAAAACTCATGTGCATTTTTATAATAATATGTAATTATACCGAACCGTCTTTCAAGAATATTTACTTATTTACTACCAATTTCTCCGCAAGTGACCGACTACAAGTGTCACAAATCAGCTGTGGGAGGAAAATGACAAGTAGATTCAATTATTACGGAGATATTTTGCCACCCGAGGACCGAGCTAGCAACTCTTTGATTACACAATCGATATAGTTTTACCCCCATTGAATTTATCTTGCTAGCTTATTACTGCTGTATCATTTTCATTCTCTTCCTTGATATATATAATTGTATACATTAAATGATTAAATAAACGTAAACATAATTGATACTTTTAATAAACTATTTTGCAGATAAAAACCGAAAGACACTTTCTATAAATCATATCGAAGCACCACTGAATTGTACAGAAAATGGCCTAATAATTAAGGTCGTCGGAAAAGAGGACCTTGATCCAGCCAAATTCGTAGCAACTGATCCTCACTTGTTCAAAGTGCTGTCAACTTCAACTGCTGGTAACAGAACAGATATCAAACATGACACAATTGCTCCAGTTAATCCACACAAAGACTGTGTCCGGACATTTAGTGCTTCCGGACAGAAAGTCACCAAGTTATCAGATGACACTGCTGGCTCTACTTCTACAGAAGGCCAAAACGAAGCACTCAAAAATAACCCTACAACTATTATAGTTATATGCAATGCCGTTGTCGAAAGTCTAAATGACAAAGGTCTGGAGGTAAGAATTCTTTTGTTGTAGTACCTTTACCATGTCAAATTTATATCATAATAAAACACGAGCTTGCTTTTAACAAGTAAATTTTTTTTTATATTGCCTTTGATTTTTATGTAGTTATTACATTGAATTTATTTGCAGCATTCGATTTTGATAACATATTTCATTGCATTTGATTCTGAATTTCATTTCTTTTTTTACCAATATTTATTGATAATCATGACATACTCTGTATGATGAGTTTGTTTGCACAGAGCACAAAATAACTATATTTTTGATATGCTTCACATTCTTGTTTTTTGGGTTTTTTTTTTTTTTTTTTTTTTTTTTTTTTAGCTTTTTGTTTAATAATTTTCATTAAACATTAAGATGAACTCAAACCAATACAATTTAAGTCTCCACTTTGTTGGTAGTGTTTATGTAAATGTTGGACTATATTTTACAGGATATCAAGCTTCTGTGGAAAGGATTTGGAAACATGAAAGAACTACATGGATATTTCTTCTTGTGTCGCTCAAGCCAAGCATTCACGCCAAACGATGAAAATGTGTTTAGAAGTAGGCTGGATGAAGTTTTCGTAGACTGCTTGAAACCTACTCACATCATTATCAGAGGAAAATCTGATGATAGAATTGGTGACGAGATATCGTTGTACCTTGAAGAAATGATAGTTCAGAACCTCGTGACTGTTGAATCCGAACTACAGAAGTACACAACAGTCAAGAAACGATGCAACACACACAAACCCCTTTTAGAAGATGATTTGATCCGAACTGCAGTAAAATGTTTTCTCGAAGGGATTCCAATGTATGGCAAGGAAGCAAACGAAGATGAAGACAGTATTGAGGTCAAGATGAGTGAATTAACTCTTGATAAATGGCTACGTAAAAATGATAAAAGAATGACAGAAAAACTTGCCTTAATTGTCAAATGTTGTGTTGTTATAACTTTGTCTGGAAGACACAATATCATACCCCAACTATGTAACGAAATTCTGATCAGACAAAACTTCGAACAGAGGTGTATCTCAGAAAGTTTAATGTACTACGTGAACAGACTGTGGTATTGTGCCGAAGAATCTTCGTACAAATCTCTTCAGTCAGGTGCATATCATCATGTCCTCTCTTTGATAAAAGCTGATCTCGACCTCGTAACAGATATTGAACGTGACGTGCGTCAGTTTGCGTCCACGTTGAGGAAACTTCTGTTTGAGATAAGCGGTTGTTTTAAGAAGACCAAGGTAGATATTGAAAAGATAAAAGAACAAGCACCTGTAGTTAGTACAAAGGTTGGTGATAGTCTTCGGAAGGAAATACTCAGGTAATGTAATTTTTCATCTATAAAAGTTATATGCAAATCAAATTAAAATAAAATATAAACGAAATATTCTTATTTTATTTCCTAATTTACGTACATGTATATTAGATAATTGGTCATACCTCCATTACAAGGAAGTATAAAATCTGTTATTCATTATATATTTATCTAAACTAAAAATGTATACTTTTCAGGAGGAAGTTGTGCTTATCAAATATTCAAATGTTATGATAAACAAAATATGATTAAACCAATATAAAACTTGAAAAAAAAAGAAAAGATATTGTCAAAGCTAGTTTGAGAATATGTATTACATCAATGAAATATTTCTATTATTTCCAAGATTTAACTCAAGTATATGAATTATTCTCATAATTTATTGCAGTATAAAAGAAGTGTATGGTGTTGGTACAATATATGGTCAGTTGGAAATCCACGTGAATGAAAATAGCGCTGTTGAG